>NC_056743.1:1537572613-1537582613 GCF_019279795.1 Protopterus annectens | reverse complement strand
TAAAATAGTTCACGTTCTATGTTGTTTCACATTGAAAGTGTCAGTCAGTCATTGCCAAGATTTGTTTTAACTAACATTCATGATAACTGAGAGCAAATCATATTGACTTATCTAGAGAATCTTTGATAGCTATACACTAACACATTTTAACCATGCTGCAAGCTTCATTGTTGAAGTTGTTACTAAGTTGGAAATGTTCCACATTTTGCCCATTTATTTCACATTATGGGAGGTAGAGTTCCACATTTTGGAAATGATTGAGTTGAAAGATGTGATAATTATGTTGCAAGTATTAATTTTATTACCCCAAAGGAACCTTGATTCACATAGCAACTGCACATAATTTCAAAGTTCAGTGGAAACCATGAGACAAAACAAGTGACAGCACAGGGCAATGTCCTTGAACAAAAATTGTTAAAATGCTTTCCAATTAATGTCTTTGAATAAAATTTGTTAAAATGCTTTCCAATTTAGTAGCTAAGCTCATGAGCAGAATATACATAGTGTTTGATACTAGTTTTATATAAAGTGTTTGTACAACCTGTATCACAAAATTATTTGTAAAGCAATGACTTGTGTGATGATAGGAGGTACTACCAGTCATGGCAAGAGACGTGGGGTAGTGGATGTGTAACATATACCAGCACAGATAACTAGAATTTTATTATTTTATTATTTATTATTAAATATATTTAAACTTTTCATTGTGGCTGGTCCTTTTTAGAAAATATTTAAATTTTGAGAGTTTTTGCATATATTTATTTGGTGATAACTGTCCACTCCTGAAAGCCTCGCTGTTTGGTCAACATTACCATATGTATTAATATTAACTTCACTCAGTATAATTGGGCACCCTTGCAACAGCCTTGTGTAGCTGGCTTTGTAGTGCCTGGCAGCAGTGATAATGACCTTACAGTCTGGGCAGAAAGGAGCATAGCTAGTAAACCTGTGCCAGCCTTTCCCAGGTGCCTATCTGCGTGTGTGCAAGTCAAATCTCAAAGTGTGTGTGTATCAGCTACTTGGAGTTGGGATATAAAGCAGTGGTTTCACAGAGAGAGTGGTGGAGGACTTGGGTTGGGCACTCAGCTGAGGACTTAACTCTGAAGCTGTGCCAGTACTGAGTCTTATTGGGGACCTAGGAGACATATAGAGAAATCCAGACCCCGGGCTGACTGTGTTCCCTGTGTGCTCTTAAAGGAAATTATGCTTGATGCAGAGAGGTCTGAATCTGGAAATACTGAGTGTACCCATTTGTATTTCAAGTGCATGCCCTCTCCAGTGTCAGAGGTGAGAATTTGGGCTCACTGATTACTGGCCCAGCATGGGGATGACACACAGTGGTGCCCATTACATATAGGCAGCAGTGGTGGGCATCACACTGAGTAAAATCAGTAATAACATAAATGGTAGCGTGTAACCAATGCAGCCAGGCTTTTTGGAGTGCCAAAGGCATCACTAAAATAAGCACAAGCACGCTCAAGATTTTGAAAGTGTTCTCTTAAAGACCAGCCACAACGAAAGGTTGAAAAATATTTAAAAATAAATAATAAAATAGAAAACAGGAGAATACTAAATATCCAATGACAATAAACATCAGAGTTTCACAGGAGAAATAAAAATATCACAGCTGGACAGATTCAAACATGCAGAAAAACACTACTTAACTGATCTCACTGTACTTCCTGACTGTCTAAAAAATAACTGTTCCCTAGCTAACTTAATTAATACAGCAAGACAAGATTAGATGCTGAGATGCTTACTTCCACAAGGCAAGGTGATGAGCTTCTAACAGACTGAACTGAACTCAACTGAAATCAACTGACTGTGATAAATGTCATATATTTTTAGATCAGGCTCCAAGAAAAACAAAACAAAATGAGCTGCTATGTGAGTTCTATCCTTTCAGTGCTGGTTATAGAATGACATCACCTTTGATCACCTAACAATTGTACAATACACATTCAGAACTTTGCTAAGATCTGTTGTAGCATTTGAAAACTATAGGACAATTTCAAAAATGTGTATGCTTCCCTTCCAGAATTCAATAAGCATCTGTACAAGTCAATGCGATAGTCAAATGACAGAATGATTTACAAAACTCCAGCTAAATATGCTTGCATACGTTACAGATGCACTGCCCTATTATTCCTGGCACAGATGGCAGTACCTCACATCGTCACACATATTATTGATTAATCATCTTAAGAGTTAAGTAGGAGTGTGGTTTTCTCCATTGTTCACCAGGGTGGTATCATTTTGGGATATGCGTGCAAATGAATTTTAGCTATTTTTGTAATTAAAGGTTAAATAATAGTCCATATATGTTAATACCTTTAGTCAGAAGTTGTGTACAGCATCTGGTGAGTTTTCCAGTTGAGAATCTTTCTGAACCTTATGTTTCTGTCTCTCACTGGCAGTTACCTCTTTCCATGTCATATCCTCTATGCTGAAATTTATTTTTTTCTTTTACATCTTTTGTCTGTTCAGCTCCTTTTTGTTCAACAATATTTTGAAGTTAGTTCTCCAGACTTTATTAGTTTCTTCTGTCTTTGGCAGTGTCACATTCGTTGCTATTTTCCTTCCCAGTATGTCGCAATATGGAACTTCCTATAATTTAATTTTATCTGATGAATCCAAGTTGCTGATTACAAAGGGCAAATAAACTTTATAATGTAAGCTGTGATGACATGGGCAAGTGCCAGCATTGCCAGCTGGAGTTTCGTAAAGAATGATATGTCCTTTGAATATCAAACTGACTTACACACGATGCTTGTGTTCCAAATGTATTAGAACTGTATATTGTTTATGTATCAAACTGATTTGTACAGATATTTGTGCTGAAAATGTATTGGTGAGGTCTGTGTGTGCTAAAAGTTATCAACAGCACACCCTGCTGGAATGAAAATAAATTCATATGTATTATTGTAACTGAATTAAATGTATATGTTTTGACAGAGTATACTGGCACAGCAAAGGTTAACCAGCTAACTTACTTTAAGAAAAATAAGGGAAATGTAAATGAGCTGTTAAACCATTAAAAGGCAGCCCACAGTGCTGAACAGGGCTGCAGACACTGTGTCTGGGAAAGAGCCTTTGTTCATTAGCTTATCAAAAAGAGAGGAGACCCCAAGCACTTCCATACACATTTCTATGTGTATTGTGGCTGTCTGTGGTTAATTCCTGTCTCAGCTTCAATTGGGAATACTGTGCAAACCTAGAGTCAGGTGCCCAAATTAAGTAAGTATGCCAGCCTCTTGGAAATTGTATTTTAGATATTAAAAACAGAAATCTCAAGAGTATTGAGTATTCTGTTTGGGAAGCCTGACTAGAAAAACCCTCACCCACAGCATCTTGTCTTGTGGTAGTAAATAACTTAACTAGGGAACAGTAAAATTATCTTACATTCAGTTAGGAATATTGTGAAGCTTAGTTCAGAGAGTGTTTTTTTTATTTGTATCAGTCTGTCCATCAATGTTGATTTAAATATTTTCTGTAATTTGAACTCTGTGGTTTACTGTAAATATATATTCACTATTTTCATGCTGCTTTATTATTTATTATTAAATATATTTAAACTTGTATGGTGGCTGGTCCTTGTAGAAAGTATCTAACCACTGAAAGTACTTATATTTATTTGATGACTCTATGTGGGCCACTCCATAGCCATCTTGATGAAGTACTACCATTTGTATTAGCATTAATATTGCACCATATAATTGGATACCCTTTGTAAGAGCCTTAGCGTAACTGACTGATGGCAGTGAATTTTACCTTACAGTCTGGGCAAAGCTGGTAGAGCAGGTAATCTGTGCCAGCCTTTCCCAGGTGTGTGTGTGTGTGTGTGTGTGTGTGTGTGTGTGTGTGTGTGTGTGTGTGTGTGTGTGTGTGTGAAAATTAAATCTTAAAGAGTGTGTTGTGTCAGCTACTTGGGGCAGAGACATGAAGCACTGGTTTACAGAGAGGGTGCTGGAGGACATGGCTTGGACACCCGGCTGAGGACCTGACTCTACAGTTGTACCAGTGGGGAGTCTTACTGGAGACATGGCGGGAGACAGATATACAGACATCCAGAACCCAAGCTGTGTTCCATGTGTTCTCTTAAGGGAAACTGTATTTGATACAGAGAGGTCTGCATCTGAAAATACTGAGTGTATCCACTTGTATCCAACTGCACATCACTCTCCAGTTTCAGTGGTGAGGATTCAGGATCCTTGATTACTGGCCCAGTATGGGGATAACACATATTGGTAGCAACGGTGGGCATCACATAAGCTACTACAATTACTAGATGAGAACTGTGAGTATGGCAGGCAATCTTTTTATTGTATCTCCAAGAAAGCAGGCATAAGAATATGACTGGAGTACATGCTGAAAAGGGAGCCTGACCTTTACAAACTGCACCATTTTCTTTTCAGAAGTACTGCTGCAGATGTCCATTTTACAGGGCAGGATAATTGAGACTATATGGTCTTAGTTGGGATAAATAATTTGTCACTGTAGCTTTACAGTTGTCTGTGCTGTGGACACTGGGAAGTTAGTTGTGAGATCAAGTGAACAATGATGACACTTAATGCCCCACCAGCTAGCTATTGTACCTCTATTGTGACTCGGGAAGAAAAGGAATCTGAATCTACAACTGACTGTTCACCAGTGCTTGGACTGGAGATGTGCTGTGGAAAGGTTCCGCTTCTGTACATTTTTTAAACACCTTTATTAAATTATCGCTTAAGACATAGGCAAACATGCATTAACAGAAAAGAAAACAATATACATCACATATTTCTTTGCCATTATCATCAGTCCAAAATTACACAAAATTGCTGAATTCCTGCCTTCCCTTATACCTCAGTCTTCCTCCTCCTAAACATTATTGTGCATGTACTAGTCCCACAATTTCCATTTACTTATATTTAATTTGCTCTTTCCCTTTTCTAAGGATCCATCTTCCAGTTCTTTATCACTTTTATAACATTCAATACTCAAATACAGTTGGTGTTGACTTTAATTTCCATTTTCTAGTTAATTACTTTTTGGCAGCCAACAGAATTAAACTTAAGGCTTGAAATGTCTAGGCAATCTGGATCCTGTATCTCAGCTCAAAAGAATCATTTCCTTATTTATACCCATTTGCTCAATCAATATTTCTGAGACAGTACTCTGCAGGGAATTTTTAAGATCTATTAGGTTATTACATTTCCAAAGCATATGTTCCCAGTTTCCTCTTTCTACTCAATCACACCTCCAACATTTGCTATCTACCTGAGGAAAATTCTATGAAGTTTACTTGGAGTATAAAAATAACTATGCAAACACTTCCAAGCAAAAAATCATATACCTTCTGGACTTGGTTGCATACTTGAGAGCCATACATATGTCTTCGCATTGTTTTCTTCTAGCTTGCTTTTCCAGTTTCTCTTCCCAGTCTTTTCTAACTTTTGCTGATTGGATCTTATAGTTATCATTTGATATTTTAAATGCCCTACTTATGTTCCCCTTTTCAACAGCTTTGGTGAATTTCTGTAGTCTAAAATGTCTATTACAGCTGACAAACTAGACACTAAACTATACAAAATGTGGAATGCATGTAACAGGGATGGGTTACGTAGCAACATATACTGTACTTTACTAAATGCTGCACTTCTCAGTTATGGTATGGTCCACTAAACCATCTAATGATTCATACAAATGAATCATTCATTAAGCATGATGGTGGACAAATTGGCATTGCCATATTATGGTAATGGGGGCTCTGGTACTGTGACAACTCCCACTGGTCAGAGCTCACTGGCATCACTTTGTGGGGGTAGAACAAGTTAGGTTATGGTAGCAGGTTTGTGTGTACTACAAGGACTTCTCCTGCTGGCAGTGAATTCTCTGCTTTGCAAGAAAAGGTTTTCCTTTTTTTTAAACAACATTAATATGTTACTCAGCTATGTCTGCCAAGCAACACATTAGCTGGGGAGGGTGAATGCAACACTGCCAGGACTACGGCCATTGCATTACCTGCAGTTGAATTCTCACGGCTTATCCCATTGTAACCATTCAGCACTCTGATCATTACACTTTTATGAATAGTGTAAATTTCAGGGAGGATGGTGAGTTGCATATTTATTCTGTGGATGGAGCATAATACCTACACAATGGGGTAAGTCAATGTACAAGGTTATACTCTACTGTGCAGTTTTGTTTTTCTAATATGAATTTTATCAGCTTTTGATAGTCCCATCTATGGTATACAAACCCATTCCTGGCAAACATGATTTATAAATAGTTCCTGAAGTCTTTAGGTTGTGTGACAGCCACAGCCATTTTATAGAGGTGTGTAAAAGTCTGTGACAGCCACAGCCATTTTATAGAGGTGTGTAAAAGTCAAAATTATAAAATGTTGCAGCAAGGTTTGTGCATACCAAGAACAAAACAAAGTGGATCTTAATGCTTTGCCTTTCTGATTGCATATTATGTGGTTGTGGATTTGATTATTACCCTTGGTTGCATACTGTGCTATCACTGGTAACGTTGTAAGGAAAATATACACCTGAGCTGCACTTCTGTCTGGTCATTTGTGTATAGGATTAAGGCTATAAGCTGCTCATGAGCTACTCCCTCTGGTAAAATATTTGATTTCATTAGCCTTCAATTGTCTACTGTGTGCCCTTGTACAAATGACTTAACTAGACAGTGCTCTTGGGCAGTCAGGAATTTGGACTGGGCTCATCAGTGATCTCTTTCACTTCATGCCTAATAACTACCTATGAAATGTTTGTGAGCACTGATGATTTACATACTCTGAAAGCAGTACATACTTTAAGTAGGAACAGTGATGATTTCTGGATACATATAGCAAACTGGATCTTAGGGCAAATGCAACATATTTGAATCTTTGTCTTAGGCACTGAATCTATATAATGCAAGTCTGAATGTACTCTCCTGACATACTTGGGGTATAGACTGAAGCCTGTGGGCTAGATATGGCTTGATTGTGTGTATAAGTGAAACAATATAAATGAATATTCTATGCAGAGTGCTTGACAAGGCATTCAGATCAACCAAATATATTAGTGTACAAGACTTGTGAGAAAGTTGGTGTACTTAAAAGGATTCATACTGTGCTGTTATAGAGTTATTCATTGGCTAGTGCAAAAATAAAGCCAATGGTTAGAACACTAAATCTGATAACCGGTGAGGGTTTGAGCCAAATATGTAGTATCATACATATAACCACAATGACAGCAGTATACTGTGACGGTTCACATGTTCATAAAGGTCAATAAATTGTGTACTAGATGCATCATAGCATAGCCTAACACATAACAATCCTAACATCGTTAGCAGATGCAACAAAAAATCTACTGTAATGAGGACTTCATTGAGAATTTAGAAAAGTAATCCCAAAAGTTCTTATTGGGTATGTCAAAAATTTTTAATAGCATCATAGTTCCGCTGTGGCGACCCCTTACTGGGAAAAAGCCAAAAAGACAACAAAAAAACAACAGAGATATTCTGACTTATTTACTGGTTTGGGCTGTCTGCAAGGACACCATAATATTAAAATTTCCTCTCAACTAATGCTCCAGAATCAGTTTCTATTGTACTTAGAGGTATAAACTGAGCAATAATAATTAAAGTGAACAGAAGCTATGATATACTGTGTTAAGTAAACAAACTGCGTAAATAACAAGGCAATAACAAAGAAGTAGAAAAAGTTGACTATGTATGGATCATCAGACCTAAATGTACCAAAAGATGACATAATCAGATTCAACCAATTGAAGAAGCTGCTGCAATTACATTTACTATTAAATACTTCTCTGTGTTCCATTTTAGCCATGAGTTCTGGCAGATTACGATTGATAAGGCTATGTTAAATTCAAAACCCCTCTGGGTAGATATGTATTTCTACGGTTACTGAATGGTATCTCTTCAGCTCCAGAAGTATTCCAGAGAGCTGTATCTGATCAATTAAAAGGCTAGACTGTGCCGTTGTTATAAATGATATCTTCTTGTCTGAGGTGCTACTAAGAAAGAATGCAACACATCTCATTCAGCTTCTATGACAAATTAAAGCAAAGATGCTTGAAGAGGAACAAAAATAAGGGTCAGATTTGTGTAATTTCTCTGTAGTATATGACTCATGTTTCAGCTTCTGAAGGCCTCCAGCTTGATTTCATTAAAATTCATAGCAAATGTGTGTACATGTACATCCATACATATATGTATGTACAAGAAACCATAAAGCATATATGTGTGTATGCATGTGCACACACTCAGACCAAGTGAGCAGAATGAACCTCTGCTCTTTAGTTGAAGGCATGCACTATGACTTCCTTCATTCTTACACTGGGACTTCATCAGTTTTCCACCGAAGGTAATGCAGACCTTCTGGTAGATGTTTGTGCATTCTGAAATAGTTTCACATTAGTCAGTACATATACTGCATAAGGACCTGAATCAATCAGGTGAGGAAATAATAATTGGCCTTTGGAAAGTGAAACAATGGAAAAAAGACTGAAACATGGGGGTAGGTAGAAGGTAGACATATCAGGAAAGCTTAACCTATCAAATCACTTTGGGGAATGGCAGTAACATTTGAAAACCAAATGGTTTCAGTGTGGGGGAATGATAAAATAAGGCTTACAGAAGAGTGTTTCTCAGCTTTAGAAAAGAAAGCAGTCGCCAGTATAATGTTTCCCAATCTTGAGAGAGAAAAAGGAGTTGACAGTGTGCTGTCTTCTTCCAATCAAGGGGCCTTTGAGCAAAACGTGTGTGAATTCATGGCAGACTGGGTTAAATACCTGTCATGTCCATAATGTGATGGGGAACTGGAGGAAAATAAACAGTCAATGGGGCCTGAGCTGTGTCGTGTAGTCTAGGATTTGATTCCCTCAGCCTCCATTTGCCTACCGTACGACTCTGAGCAAGCCACTTTATCAGAAAGTAAACCCAGTATCAGCCTGACAAAGGTCCATTTGGACCTGTGTTTAACACCAGTTAACAAAGTCCAATAAAATAAATAAGCAGAAGCCCAGAGATAAATGATTAGTTATGTATTTCCTTGGCATGATATAATACCGTTTCCAATTTATTTTAAACTTGCCATGTTTAAAATATCACTCAGGAAGCTACTATGGCATGATTTTGTTTGTTTTTCAACAATGGAGCGAGAGAAGAATTTTGAAATGTTTAGGATTAATCACTAAAGCACATACAGTGAAATTCTGTTAACAGTTTACAACTTATTACTCTACAGAGAAATATCAGCTAATAAACATTTGCTTCACTACTACTGCAAGAAAGTGGACTAAAACCTAATGACTTATGAGCGTTGATAGACTATTCTGAGACAGCAAAAAGACACTGATCATGTCCTTGGTTGTCAAATATTTATTACAACATCTATGGTAAACTAATCACCATGGAGGTTATTCAAAGTCTATTTCAGAACAGAAGCATAACTAGGGTGGGGAAAGAGGGCAGCTGCCCTGGGCACAAGGTGTCAAGGGGTGTGATGATCAGGACATGTTTTTTATTTAATGCTCCTAGTCCTCACATAAGAGGGCAAGGAGAACAGATGGAGAGCTTTAGAACCAGGCACCAGATCGGACAGTGGACTTTTTTCTTTAGATTTCTGTCATGTAAGGTGTGAAGGTATGAGTGGGTAGGATATTAGGAGCTAGCGAGGCAGAACTGCCAAACAGGAAAAGCAAACATTTTCTTCTCTTCAAATGAAGAGCTAGGGAGGTAGGGTACCACAATGGAAAATGGCCCTGGGTACTGGAAGAGTCAGCAATGCTTCTGCTTGAGAAATGCATGCACAAAGCACCAATTAACACAGTGTGTCACTGAGATTTCAAGGGATGCTGCTGTCTTTGCAAAAGTATGAACTGTATATATGGAATGCACCAATGAGGCTGATCCATACAGCAGACACCTTATCTACCGCATAGTTAAAAGACTGTAAACATTTATTTGAACTCTGTCTAGAAGTCTTACGGATAATTTT
>NC_056743.1:1537537613-1537565113 GCF_019279795.1 Protopterus annectens | reverse complement strand
AACTGAAATGGCCCTTTTAGTGTAGGATTTTCTTTTTTAATAGATTAACATAAAACAATATGACATTACAGCACTATAAATAAAAAATGGCATCCCCAGCCTTAACCATTTTCTCAGCTATAATAGCTAAGTACTCACCTACAGGCTAGGAATAAGACTTGGTGGAAGTATAACAGTCCTAATAAAAAAAAAACAGCACTGAAGCCAACACTGTATATACTGTAAATACAGCCACTATTAACAATGATGCTAACTGATAAATATTAAATCAGCATGGTCCATCCAATTACAAACATTTTAAACAACTTATTAATGAAATGATAAATTATGTGACTATGCAAAAAGACATTAGCTGACTCGATTACTATAACCTGAATATGCTCTTGTCCTTGCATACAAAGATAACAGACATCCTGACAGGCTGGAGCCTTACCTAGATTATTAAAGAACCCACCAGATTCAAGTTTAGAAGACAAATTGTTCTGGATCTATTTGTCACAAACATACCACACAAAATAGCTAACATTATGTATTCTACTCCCCTACTTGAGTGATCACTGCTTTCCGATATTCAACCTATTACCAGCTACAACCACCCTCTCAAGCTTACCACTGTCTACCCTAAACCCTGAGGAATATTACCACCTTTAAAGAGGAATTCTCCAAAATTAACTGGTTACCCTTCAGTGAAATCTATGACCCTGATAACCTTCCAACTACTCTAACAGCAACAGTTCTTCATCTCCAAGGCACATATTTCCCAAACGTTACTAGACTATTCCAGAGATGTAGCAGGCTTAACTAGTACTCTATGTCGGTCCCACAAAGTTGTGTCCCACCCCTGCAAAAAGAAAGAAAAAAAGGTTGGCTCCTTCTACTGCCACACCAAAAATCAGGGCCTGTTTTGTATCCTGCCCTCGATCCTACTTTCTCACATTTTAGTTAATTAATTAAATGCACTTGCTACAATTTATGCCCCACATGGAGAGCTACAGTGCTCAGGTTTTAATTTAAAATAAAATATTTTTTTTTTACTTTTAAACTGTAGTAAACTGCTTGCTAGAGTCTAGATTATTCCGGGGTGGTACAGTGCTCAAGTTTGACTGAAAATGCAATACCAACTTTTAAAACCTGCATTAAAGAGTGACAGGATCAGCCGACTGCAACCCCTAACATTTAGCGATTAGAGCAATTGCTCATGTACTCCACCCTAACTATGCTTCTGGACTATTCAAACACACCTACAAACAATGGATCACAAAAGAACTAAAAGCCCTGTGCAAGCTAACTGTCTCTAAGCTAGGCATAAATCTCTGCATGACCCACTGGTTTGCCAGCTGGTTCACAGACAGACCTCAAGAAGTCAGGATCAGTAAGACCATTTCTAACAAGAGACTGGTCACCAGAGGAGTACTCCAGGGCTCTGTGCTGGGCCCACTCCTGTTTGGCATTTACTTCTCAGAAGTCAAAGCTGATGTTCAAGGCCTCTGGCTCACCAGTTTTGCAGATGATTGTAATCTGGGAGTTTTTACAGATTCCCCCAAAGACACCAACCTTTTGCAAGAGGATTTAACACAGAAAAATGACTGGTGCCAAAGCCAGGGCCTAAAACTGAATGTCAAAAAATGTACTATAATGCCCTTTGGAAAACTGTCAACCCAAGTCAATTACTCCATCATTAAAACACCCCTAAGAGTCGACCCAGAAGTAAGGGATCTGGGAACATATGTAGACAGCAATCTGGCCTTAGTTAAGATAGTAAGAAAATCATGCTATGTCACCCAATGTATAGATAAGCGTATGGCATTCAGATCTAAGGAAGTTATAGTAGCGCTCTACTTGGCCCTTATAAGACCCATCATTGAGTACAATGCCCCCTTTGGCATGTACCTAACCAGATATTTACAACAGTTGTAACACCCACACAGGTTTCTCAAAAGGAGAATTCAGGGAATGAATACAGTGTCCTATACTGATTGCCTAAAGGCTCTGGCACTATACTCAGTCTCCTATCTCCTACAGGCTGCTGAGAGGGGATCTTTGCCTGGCTTACACGTGCTCTCAGATTTAGCCCTGATGGATCTGTTGCACATGCACAAAACAAACAGCACCAGAAATACTACAGCAGGGATCTAAACTTTGCATGTGATAAACAAAACATGGTAGAGAGACAGATATGTGCCCCAAAGGATCCCTGTACTATGGAATAGACTCCCCATCCATGTAAAACAGAGTTCATTCCTGACTCTATTCAAAGGAAACCTTGACAACTGGATGGGAAATTATAAATTTACCCCCAGTCTTACCCCCATGTTCCTTATGGACACAGGCCAACATTAAGAAAAGTATTATCCTAACCCCCACAAATCCCTTAGTTACTTCCCTACTAACATGCACCCCCCGTATAGATGCCCATGACACTTGTGATCCAAATGGGTTTGGAGTGAATGGTTAGGCTTGCAAGAGCCCTAATGGTAATTAGCCTAGTAACAGCCTATGAACTAAAAAAAAAAAAAATTAAGGCAGTGTTCTTTGCCCTTAACAATAACTCTCCACTATCTCTGAGCATTGAGACATGCAGTATAATGACCTGCAAACCTTGTTGGCAATCCCACATTTCAGGTACTTAGGAATTTGGCAGGATCAGAACCTAAACTTCCAACACCATGTCACTATCACCAAGTGTAAAATTCACAAAAAGGGCCTCCTATTTCCTTTTCCCAGAAAGCGGAAAAGTTTCTGGATCAGGTGTTTTGCTGGTTCAGCTGGAACACAGCTTGGCAATCACAGCCTGTAGACCAGAGCTACCAACATCTGTAGATCCATCATTCCCAAACAAGGTATATGCAAAAGCAAAATGGTTACCAGTATGAGACATGCACTCTACTTCTAGCATTCCTCCCTTATTTACTACTAAACACGAAGACCTTTCCTCTTTTTACTAACGGATCAACAAAAACAGTGCTAGCTACAGTCTAAAAAGCTGAAACTAATGAAACCCCATCCCCACATACCCCAAGGAATAAACTGTACAGTACTGATCACAGTTTGTAAAAACAAAAAACAAAAAGAATCTACGTTATGGTTACTGATCACAGTTTCTCAAACCTGGCTCCACATATATGGGAATTCCTCCCACTATCAGTGTTCTCCCTTCCAAGAGTCCTGGAACCATCTGAAAACATTTGCACTCACTTCTTAATTCATTCAGGCCTCACTCCTTTTCCTCCATTTCCTTATTTATCTTTTTAATTACTTACTTGGGCTAATCTCCATTCTCCTACTCTTTAAAAATCTATTTAGTGTTAATTGTTGCTGTGTAATGTTTTGTGATTTAGAATTCTTTGTACCTTAACTTTCTATTGCCATGTAATACACAATACATTTCTCCCTGGCCTACCATTCGGAAGGGGTAAGAAACCAGTCAGCCTGGTCAAATGGAAATAAATATTTATTTATTGTACCTCTTCCCTCTACATATATTGTAAAGAAGACTACAGGATTCACAATTTTGTACTTCAACTGGCAACTTAAAAACACTGTCAACAGTGTTTACTCAGAGAGTTTACTCATAGCAACCTTTATGGAACTAAACTGTTCAACATTCTACACAAGGTCTGTTATGCAAGCATGAATGCCCAACAAGGTGTGTGATGTTGTGAAAATAACATCTGCCCAGGGATGTTCTGAGGCCTGACACTGCTGGCGGAGGGCCTCTACACCCCTGGAAGGGCTTTATTATTTCCACAATGACCCACATCCTGGAGTGCACAAATGTGCTTAGAGAATAGGCTAGCAGCAAAGTTATTCTGTGTTCTTAGAGAATAAGCTATCTGCAAAATTATTCTGTATTTGTTTTGCTTTTTTCTTTTAGTATTCTGCATATTTTGATATAAAATATTTCCTCCTCCTAATGAATCAGACTTGCTTAAGTACAATTATTTTTGTTGGAGGAAATATTTTACATCAGAAATATAAGTTATGTGAGTATTTAATGTCTAGACATACACATTTAGAAGTGAAAACATACATACACACACACATAGGAAAACACAAACATATATATATATATATATATATATATATATATATATATATATATATATATATACACATATACACACACACGCACACACACACACACACACACACACACACATACACTGATATGCACACACACACACAAACACACAGACATACACATTGATGTGCACACACACACAAACACACAGACATATACATTGATGTGCACAAAGACACACACACACACACACTGCAAACATTGCATCTCTTTGCACTACACCTACACCCAACCTCCTTTACTGTCTGTGGTTTTGATTCCACTGAGTCAGTCAAAAATGCATTTTGTTAAAGAGTTTAATAACGCTTGTTTGTGTCTTTCGGCTTTTCCCAGTTAGGGGTCGCCACAGCGGAACTCCGGTCCGCTAATGATTGGTAGTTGATTTTTACGTGCTGAGTTACCAGCCCTGATGCACAACCTTCAATGAAGGTACGCCCATTCACGCATGTGTCCACGCAGAAGACGCTCTAGCTGAGAATCGAACCACTTAATGTTTGATAAATCAATGCAGATGGACTGCCTGTTCTAGTTAGGATTCACATCTAGCTTTCTCTCACTTTTACGCTTGCACACATGCACACAAGTACACAAGCACACACAAACACATACACACACACGCACATGTGCGAGAATTTATTTTTCCTTCTTTTATTTAGTTTTTATTTTATGGTCGCTATACAGCAAAGAAATGTTCAGCGAGTGTAAAAAATGGTAGCCATTTTCTTCTTAACTGTCCGAGTTTCACATCAGCTTAATATTCTGCCATGAAATGACGGGCTTGTTTTTCAGTGGGCATTACCCATATATTAATAACCTGCTGAAGAGAATTCGTTCTCCAGTCAGGGTTTAACCTACAACTTGCCCGTTCTCTAACTTTGTTTAGTATACCTTTCCAGGCTGAACCTGAAAATGGTTCACTTGGATCAGTGTTTCACACTGATCAATAAATGAAAATGACTAAATAATTGACTTACTTGGCAGTTAATCAAAGTAATCCTTCTAATACAATGTTTTTCAGAACTACCAAGGCCTGGTTAGTCCCTGTAAACCTTAATTACTGGGAAGTACAGAAAATAGAAAGGAACTGAATATCGACCTTTTTGTTTCATTCACATTTCTATCATGTTTTTGTTTAATGGCAAAACAACAGATTACAAGCTGCAAGTGTGGTTATTACATACGGTTTCTCTCACTTAATGAGCATGTTTTACTTTTGTGTAATTATGTTACTATGTAACTTGTTAAATCCAATCCTTTCCAGTCTGTGTAACTCAATAGATTATTTTCTTTATACATTTGAAAACATACAATAAATTGATACTTTCATAAAAGAAATAGAAGAAACAAAAATGAGGAAGTGAAATAAACAGCAAGTTTTCCTGGCAAGAGAGCCACAGGAGGTGGTGGGCTTGTTTAGTTAAGTGTCTGCTGGCTAAACAGACAGTTGATGTCATTTCTCACCCCCAAAGCTGTGCTCCATTAACTCTAGTCAGTGTACAGCAAGCCTGCAATAACTGCTGTGCTGACAAACTCCTGTTCCTTCTGCTGCCAGGGGTGTAGGATTACGGCACTTACATGGCCTGCACAATTAGCCCATCAGATAAGAAGCTGTATTTACAGAACAAACCTTTTGTTGGTTAACTGAAACAGCATTTGAACTCCTTCAAAGCTTAATCAACTGTGCATGTTCTTAAGTTACAGACTACATAAGTTGGCAAAGGCAAAAGAAACATAACCTGAGACAGCCAAGGTTTGCATTAGCTGACAAATGACTTTGTGATTGATATGATACGGCTATTGTGCACACATGTCCATGCAATGCACAGACAGAGCATACAGCTAGTGGGGCTGATACTTTCTTTGATAAATTGCTTGGAAGCAACTGTTTTACTTGCTTTTTCCACACCAACATGCTTCTAAGCTTTAAAAGCTACTTGCATACAATTTATACTGGAAAAGTCATTATATACCTCATGATTACGGAGAGCTAAAACTTTGTTGCTTTGCACTACCTGTTCCAGACCAGTCAATATATGTTTTTAGTTCCACAGGCATGTTTTGCTGCTAAAGTTGTGCAGAAAACACAATCCATCTATCTGCAAGTGTCAATCATTAAAGGCGCAATAAGAAAGCAGGCTGTATCTGGGCATACAATAACCAATCAGTGCAGTTACTTGGTCCTAGTCCATACCTTCAAAATATGGCAGGAGTGCTCCATTGTACTCTCATCTCAGAAATAAAAAAAGATAAAACTAAGCTATCCAAACTGGGGAGAAAATGTACTCTATACTCACTTTGTATGCACACATGAGTATTAACAGTACTGTATCAAGCATATCGGGTATTATACAATGTCAGCTCCGAAAAGACAAGAAACGTGCACATTGATTGGCCAATCCAACCAGCGTGCACACTGTAAATCCAAAGTAACCTACGTTACAAGTCCAGCTACTAAGAAATCATGCAGCCCCACCTTTTTTTTGGAGCTGACATTGTATAATAGAATATAGTCATGCCGGGAGAAGGAATGATGTTTTGTAACCGAGAACCGAACTGTAGAAAAACACTTTAAATGTTAGCAAGTTACAGCACATTCAATTAGTTACACTTTTATATGTAGTGTGAAGTGTCTGTGTCTTAACCGAAGTGCAGAGGTTTTCTGACACCCCAAACAAATTCTGTCCTGACTTTCTCATAATATGTGACTGCTAAGGTTTATAACAAGCCTTGAAACTGTTACGGCAGTAGGGGTAGTGCAGCACTGTATTTTAATGACCATAGGAAATAAATTGCTTTTACTGAGAAGCAGTACAAAGTCAAGTCCTGCGTGTTCATACAGCACCTCAATGGTCCCACTGACTTTCTTCAGTTTACATATGAGTACTCTCCTGACTGTGCATCTTTTTTAGATGTCACTGTAACCAATACCATAGGAGGCTTAGATACTGGGTTATACAACAAACCATGTAAAACCAATAATGTCATACATGCCCATAGCATCCAGCCGAGATATGTGAAACGGAATGTCCTGAAGGGGCAATTTTTCAGGGCAGTACGCCTCCATACAAGGGATAGTGGTATGTATGAGTCCTTTGATAGCGTAACTGTTAACCTCTTAGCCAGAGGCTACACTGATACAGATATCAGTGCACAGAATGATACTATTGCTTTGAGAAGTACTCGCACTAGGCCATCCTTTGAGGGCTGTACCAGTAATGAAAATGACACTCATGGACATATACATCACTCTATATAAATGAGTCTTACCTACTCTAGTGACACCAAGCCTATACGTGACATAGTTAGACAACACTGGAGAGTACTCATGTCAGATAGGAAGTGTAAAGAGTTAATAGGTAGTACATCCTCTTTCTGCTATAAGAATTGCCCATCCCTCAAGAGAATGTTATGTTAGAAGACATTGTCATCAGCAACTTGTAGTCACAATGTGCATAGAGTTGGCACATATCCCTGACATCATTGCAATGCCTGTAGATATATCAGAACGGACGATCATTTAGTTCATCCTGATACTGAACGTGTTTTTAACATTAACCTTTACACCAACTGTGGTACTCGTAATATAGTTTACTATGCTTTCTGTGAGGTCTGTAAAGCTTCCTATGTTGGTAAGACCAACAGATGCCTAAGAGCACCTGTATAGTATCAGCAAAGGTGATGATAGGAGTGCCTTGTTTAAGCACGTCAGTTATGTAGGCAAGAATCACTGGTTCAAATTTATGGTTTTGGAAATTTGTAAATCTGGTGTAACAGAGGGTGATATTAGAACTCGCACCGAATGCCTTGAAATAAAGTGGATGACTATCCTGCAAGCTACTAATGGGAAAGGTTAAATGATTTTATACCAATTAAACCATTGTTGAGGTCACGTGACCTCAAACACTGATGAATCTCTTATACTAGATCTGAAGAAGTACCTAGTTTGTTATGAAAGCGCTCATCTTGATGTTTTTATTAAAGTTCTGAATTTTACACTTCTGCTGCCTACCAGTTGCTTCTTCTTTCGTTTTTACAGTTTTTGTTTTTAACTGGTTGCTCTGTTCTTACTACAAGTCCTGCGTGTTGTTGGGGGAATGCTTTATATAACAAAACTGCGGTGGCGATGGTGGTGCTAGCATGCATTCGTGATGTAATAGTAGGGGGGGGGAACTAATTTTTTTCGGTTTCCAATACATATGATTTCATCAGTTTTAACACTATATAGTTGATAAATGAACAGAAAAAAGATTCCTACTGAAGCTACATAACATCTCCTGACATACATCCTCAGGAAAGAACATTTAACACTGCTGCTCCCAAAATATGGAACTTCTATCCAATAGAAGCATTTAGTAAGGGGTATGAAGCAGTGGTGTGACGAGAACTTCTGTATGGTACAGAAACTTGGGCAGTAAAGGCAGAGCAGCTGAGGAAGCTTGAGGTGATGGAGATAAAGTGCCTGAGATGGGTGGTAGGATGCAAACTGCAAGCTGCAGGACAGACCAGGAAATGATAAGATAGAACAAGGAAAAAGTATCTCCAATTGCAGAAAATGTCAGAGAACAGATTATGGTGGTCTGGGCACGTTTGCAAGAAAGGAAAAGAGGCAAGAGGAAAAGAGGCCATCCGACAAATGGATAGACTGCATAAGAAAAGGCCTGCAATAGTCAGGCATGAAGGTAGGAGAGCAGCACTGAATCAAGAGAGGTGGCAACACAATTGACTACACCATTACGCCCTGCAGAAAATAGGACAAAGGAGGTTTATGATGATGATGATGATTTAAGTAGGCTGACTGCAACACAGGGAGTTATTTTCAGTCACAACTGAGTTACAATCAAGCATTTTTACAAAATATGAGCAGATGACACGAATACTTAATATAAGTAGCTGCTGCTAAGACATGCCACATAGTAACATAGCTAGAATAAAATCAGCACACATCACAAACCCTGGACAAATACGTCCTATTATTACTTCTAGATAATGCAACAACACTACTTAAACATGCATGTCAACCTATGTAAATATTGTAAACAGTACTTAAAGTAAATTTCTCTACCAATTACTCACATATCTTCTCTCATCCTCCTTCCTCTAATTCTAGAACTTCCTATCATGTTACGTTTCTAATCCTAACCCTGTCCGTACTGAACTACATTTGCATTTCTTAAGGAATTATAGCTTACTGTAAGCCATAACAGGTGTGTACAGCTCAGTGACAAATATACTTACCAGATTCAGTGAAATACCTCAGTAATCACTCAAACTTACCAGTCACACTACTGTTTTTTAGATAAAATGGCTAAACTGCTTGTGAAATTCATGCTTTTTATATTTGTATTTTAATTCATTTGTGCTTTTTATGTTCATACTTCAATTCAATGTACAATTTGCCATAAAGAGGTTTGCCACATTACTTGTCAAAGTAATGCTTCTTCATGTTCTTACCCTAATGTAGTACCCAGTGCTTTTTCATATTTTAACCCAATGTACTACCTGATATACAAAATCTTATTTGAATAGGTACCTGTCTCACAAGCATGTCATAAAAATGTTTGTAACACTGTAAATAATTTTGTATTTATCAGTCTTCACTGTATACCTGTATAACAGTTTGTACTTTGCCTTATGCCATGGGTCACGTCTGAAAATGGTCCTAACCAAGGTAATAACAAATGTTAACCAAATAAAGAAACAAACAAATAAATAAAATGAATAATACACAATGTATGTATTAATAGTCACTGGATGATCACCTGATTTCAAACAATGGACTAACATTCTACAGACTTTAGATGTCAATAGTTGGATGGTACTGATGTACTGGTTCCTGGAAACAGAGAGAATGATGCATTTTTATCCCAGCTTTCATTTGCCAAACATAATTAAACAACAAGGAAACAAAGCAAACAAGCTTGTTTTGTTTTCTACCAGACAGGTATCCGCAGCACTACCAGTGATGGTTGGGGAATACTTGACTGCAGCTGTATTTACATACGTGCGACTTAAACACAAGTACATCTATACAGAATATTACTCAAGCATGTGAAAAGAAGGGGGGGGGCTTGGCCTCTACAGGCATGACATGGCATTCTCCAGCTGTTTATAATTTGTTGCTCCATCGGTGCATGATTAATGCTGTATAATAAACTTCAGGGAAGGGCTGCATTATGTCAGCACAAATTTCTGCATTCAAAAACCATGAACCCAGTCTGAGAACAGACTCAAACTGCAAGCAAAGTGGAAGTATCAAGCATCAAAACAGAGTAGGCTGGCCTTTCCTGCACATTAAGAATTTATATTAACACCATCAGATGCTGGATAAGGAATGAGACTTAAGCAGAAAGCTAAACGCTTCCTCTTGAGAGGAAAGTTTACACACTGTTTGATGGAAACTCCCCTTTGATGGCAAAAAAGCGGTATCCTTCTTTGCAGACAGCATACAGGCACAATGTAAGGATGGATACTGATGGCTACTCCAATTAGGGTATGTAAGTGGTTATCACACTAGTGCCGTTACATAACATGCATCAATAAAGAGAAGGATGGATAAGATATTAAATAAGGAAAGCACTAGCTCATTACGGTAATGGTGTTCAGAAGCCTTGTTTATCATGGGAATAAATCAGAAATCAGTAGACAATATGTATGGTCCTGTCTGCCTGAGGGTAGAAAGCTGTGTGTCTCCGGGGGGGGGGTCAGCAGCTGCTAGTCTAGTGTTACACGCCTTTTACAGATCAGAGGTCTTCTTCGGCTAAAGATCAATATTCCTCAGGAGACATGCAAGTGCAAAATATCTGTTCAGGTGTTGCTGACTGCAAAAGGTGGACATTCTGCAGTTCTCTGATACCTCACAACAATGTTGATAATAGGAAACAACTTGCCTTTGCCATACATACACAGTTAGCATCACATTGCATGTCATTGGCTGTTGAACATGTTTTCAACCCAAGCTCAGCAACAAAATGCTACTCTCACGACACATAACATCCTTAACCGAGTACATTTCCCTGAAAGCTCAGTGTTGGTTAAAGAGTACTGCACCTCACAAGTATGTGTGTGTCAGAGGTGGGGTGGGGTCAGATAGGTTCCAATGAAATCTTGGACTTAATCTTATTAATCAGGAAGGTGGCAGGTATGGCTTCACTTCTAAAACACAAATTACTTTTTTGTTTTTGATCTACTTTTGTATCAAAAACTTTATAACTTGCTGTGGAGCTTTTCTCCCCAGGCCTCCGCTGAAAATGGGTTCTCACCCAGTCAGATCATTCCGGTAAATAAATGTAAAATAAACTAAAATAAATAAATAAACATGTCAGCAAAAAGCATGATAATTATACAAAGTCAAAGAAAGTAACACTGAACACTGACCAGTGATACAAAATAAAGGTTCACAAAATCTTATGGGCCACGTGGACTTTGTCTACGAAAAAAACTAAAATTTTGACTACTATAATCACTCTGAAAAACAGGGAAATGGAGCTGAAACACTAATACGAAGGGTATGTCAGAATAGTTTGACTGCTGTTTCACCAATTGACAGCAGAGCTGGGGAGATTTCAGTGAAAGCTGCTTTCGTTGGACAGTTGCTGTTGTCCTTTTTCCCCACTGTTGTGTGACCCTGGAGTTGGTATACATAAGTTAATGGAGGGACACAGCCTCACCTCAGGCTTTGTCCCTACTGAATGGCGCACTGCTACAGTCATCCCTCTCCATAAAGGGGGAGCAGCTACAGACCCTGGCAATTATCGCCCCATTAGTCTGATGAATCTGATATGTAAGGCTATGGAGCGCATCATCGTGGACATAATTAACAAGGATATAGGGAATCTCTAAACTCTAGATCCCACACAATTTTGTTTTGTGAAAGGTAGATCATGCCTGCTCAACCTGGTTGACTTCTTTGAGTCAGTCATTAGAGCTGTGGATGAGAGCAAGGTAGTTCATACAGCCTACTTCGATCTGGCCAAGGCCTTTGATACCATTCTCCACTCAGGAATTATTGATCAACTCACCAAACTTGGCATCAGCCCCTATATATCACTAAGTGGGTTGCAAATTGGCTCACAGATAGAACCCACAGTATGAAAGTAGTGGACTCCAAGTCAGACTGCCAACCCCACATGGAGTGGTCCTGGGTCCCCTCCTGTATGGCATCTATCTCTCAGAAGTCCAGGCCAACACAGAGGGACTCTGGCTGACCAGGTTCGCAGATGACTGCAAGCTGGGAGCCATTAACTCCCCAAGTGATGCAGAAATCCTACAGAAAGGCCTCACTGAGACCAGTGACTGTTGTCGAAACCATGGCCTTAAGCTTAATGCCGTCGTCCCCTTTGGGAAAAACTCAGTTCCCACTAATTACTACCTTGATGGGAGCCCACTGAACACTGAAGGCATTATAAGAAATCTGGGGACACAGGTTGACAGCAACCTCTCCTTCGACCACCACATTGCCACTGTGGTCAGAAAGTCCTTCTATGTGGCACATCTCATTATGAAGGGTTTTGCATCCAGGAAGAAAGAGGTCATTGTCTCCCTCTACTGTTCCCTCATTAAGCCCATCACTGAGTACAATGCTCCATTTGGCATGTACCTCACTAGTCACATACAACAGCGGAAAGGCTACAAAGTACCTTAGGAAGAGGATCCTAGGTCTTAAACACATGTCCTACATGGACAGACTCAAAAAATTCTAGCAGTTCTCTCATATTGTCTACTAAGAGGTGATCTCTGCTTGACTTACAAAGCTATGTCTGACCCAGATCTGTTAGAAATGCTACATCTAAAGAAATCCAAATCCCTCCACACCACATGCTCCAGAGACCTCAAACTCATTACCACAATCAACAGAACATGCTGGACTGACAGGTTCATAACCTAGAGACTGCCCATGCTCTGGAATTGACTTCCCATACATGTCAAGCAGAGCACCTCACTAGCCCTCTTCTTGATGAGTGGATGGGACATACAAAGTTCACCTTGGGGATCAATGCAGTGGCTCTACTTGATAGAGGCACTGGGAGCTAACGGTAGGCGGCACGATGCCAGGGCACTTCTATGGGCTAGGCTTGTAAAGGCTCCAGGGCCATTAGCCTAGTACACACCTATGAAACTATGAACCTGAAAAAAAGCTTTCATTTTTGTTCCCTGAAAGTGGTTTTCAGTGAATATTTTTCACAGTGCAGCCCATCAGGGAAATCTTATACAATAAATTATCACAAATCCAATATGAAATGGGTAAGGAACAGCAATAAAGGTAAACATATTTTGGACTAGGAATTTGAATTTGCTGCATATAGACTGACCAATCCTAGTAATTTTATTAACTTGAAAAAGAGGCATACATTTATGTAAGGGACAATTCTCATTGTTCACAAACTTAAGTTGAGAACAGGGTAATGGAAGACCTTGTATGCATACAAAAAGAAGTCTTCATTTTTATTCCATTTTCTGATTAGAATACTGTGCAAAATCAACTATAACAGCATCATGTTATTTCAAATGGAGACCAGAGTAAACAAAATTATTCTACAACATTCCCTCATTTCATTTTTTAAATGATTGTATTATCTTATTCAGGGTCACAGAACAGTTGGAACTTCTTATCCCAGCAGAGAAAAGAAGTAAGGCAGGATGTTAATCCTGAATGGTACACCACCAATCAGCAGGATGTGCACGCAATGAACACAATTTAGGATCACAAATGTTATTAGCATGTCTTCATGGATGCAGGCTACTCCAGGATGAAGTGAATCAAGGAAGAACTCTCTAGAAACATCCAATGCAGAGGATGAAGATGTGGAGACCTGGATGAACAGCAAATGATTAACATCAGAGGAAAGAATGGTGGAAATACTACTCCCACTGGCTGGACTTTGCATTCAGCCAACATAGGAATGGGGCTGACCAAGATGAACAAAGAAAGTAATGTGATGCTACAAACGGCAGAAGCTCTATGGAAGAGATAGGTGGATGTAGAGCAGCAGGTGTCACCTACACAGCACCTAACATATCCAGTTACATCAGTACAACATGATGGTACTCATCTAAATGGTCCCAAGTGCCTGAAAAAGCTCCAGTAGTAATATATTCCAGGCCACACCTTCTGTTTAGACAAGGCCTAGCTAGAGATTTCAATGGTGAGGCTGATGTTGCTGAAGTAACACATGTGACACTCTCTGTAATGTTTTATTTCAATTGGTGAGATTAAGTGACCCTCTTAGAGCCTTAAGGAAGGTATACTCATGCAGCAGACAATAAGTAAGGTCCTGACATGAAAGACTCTCTGGACAATATTGTGAAAAAATGTCAATTAGCAATTATTCTATGACCATAACAGTACAGCACAAAACGTTTAATGCAGAAGTTAAGGAAGCAGAAAGTGGAGAGAGGTGAGGGATCCTACATCCAGGAAGTTACAGAAGATCCTGAAGGAATTAAGGAAATATTCTGGGGCTTGTTGGGAGAAATAAGATGCATACACTTAAACAGAATGTCTAGGACCATTATCTTCACAGCTGGGACTATAAGGCAAAGAAGGAATATAAGGGGAACTGAAAATGGTGCCAAAATAAAACAGAACTGAATGGCATATAGGTTTACTGGATAGAAACAAATCAACACTTTAAAACATTGAAACATTTATGAGAAAACAAAAGTGATACATACATTTGTTAAGTATATAACTGTAACATGATGCTGATAATGACTCTGGATATATTTCCTTTTATAAATTTTGAGGTCAATCAAGCTGTGGTTCATAAAACGTGCATAATGCTCAAGCTATTGATTGTACATGACTAATGACTTTCAACTTCTTATCACTTAATTTCTGCATCTGATTCCTTAATTCAACAGACCCAACAGATCTTGCCCTATTTTATTTACTGCATACTTTACTAGACTTTTAATTAATTTGGTTTGTTTGCAATGCTGTGTACTGATTTTTTTTAAGTACTCTGACAAAGGAAAGTTGAAATAAATATAAAAGTTAAAACTCTGAGAAGCAAACTGGATTACATGGAGTCACTGGGAATGAACAATAAATCTACAAGGACTGACAGAGTAGGAAACTTCCAAATCAAACTAAATCTTTGGATAATCAATGCACGAGTTTAGGAACATGAGGTTTATGTGGTAAAGCCTTCATTAAATTTTGTCTACGCGATTAACAAACAAATTAGCAAGTCAAGGGTAGGTTCCAACGTACAAAAGCAGAGGGTTTCCTACATCATGTTGTTTGTCTTTTCGGCTTTTCTCGGTTAGGGGTCGCCACAGTGGAACTCCAGTCCGCTAATGATTGGCAGTAGATTTTTTATGGTGCCGAGTTGCCAGCCTGATGCCCAACCTTCAGCGAAGGCACGCCCATTCACGTATGTCTTTCGGAGGCCACTCCACGGGTTTCCTACATCATGCATAGGAGAAAATGAAGTGAGGACTGGACTATCGTCATCAGAACAGAAATGGTTTATGGTTCAGTTTCACTGAAGTAAATAACATGGTACTTCTTTCTAGCAGTATCACGTGACAGTGCTGATGAATGGAGGGCAAAGGCACACCCATATTCTTCTGAAACCAGATCTAACAAGGAACAGATATAACAAGTAACCATATAAAAATGAGGTGGGGCACATCAAGTGATCATGGGAAACTGAACACCATTTTTGAAAACTTAATAGTGTGCACCTAAGGTGAGAAATTCCAGCAAGGAGCCATAACAGGACAGGATAAATGTAAAGATGACAGAAGATACTGCCTACTACTGTCAGATAAGTTTTGCTAGACCCAAATACTCAGCCCATGTCCACAGCTTGTGGATAAGTTACAGTTTTCTAGTTTAACAACTGTCTTTTTCTTAATGAGAATTTCCTCAAAGCCCTTGTGATACAGACACAAATAGCATAAGCTCTTCACTTCTTCCAGTTCCAAAAAAATAAATAAATAAGGCTGTCCATGTAATAAGGACCTTACTGCAAAAAAACATACAGACCTATGCCTCAGTAATCATTAATGCATACAACCTTTTACTGGGATATTCCTTCATCACTTTTACAAATTATGGATGGTTTGGTACATTAAAACCCAATTCCTAGTATGTGGGCAAGGGCTCTCATCATAAAACAGAACAATTTATCCCTGCTGGATTTGACATTTTGAGAAATGAGCATTATTATTGTTTTGTTATTTTGAGTCTCTACTTCTGCAGAAGCCTGAAGCTGGAATCTGACAGCACTTAGAATGCATTCATTTCAAAAACAATTAATCAATTTCCAAAGAAAAAAGTCGTGAAGCTGACCTCTAATAGTGTGGTCACTGCTGTCAGTATGTGCCTTACTGCAGCAGATTATCATATACCCCCAAATTATGGTCATTGCCTGCTCAAAAAATGGTCAAGAAACCATTTAATCTTTCCAATCCAGGCATTAGTTCATATAATAAAAATCCCTTTTGTCTTATTCCTTTTGAGTTTTTAAAATATGTCAAAATAGTCAAAACTACAACTTCAGAAGAGCTAATTGCTGACTTCTACAATTCGACATGAAAGGTGGAGCAAAATGAGAAGGCAGTTATTCAATGCAATTTGAGGTGAACATTGTTTTCTTTATCTCTGTCTGTCTGTCCCTTAGTTTGTGCAGTCGTAGAGATCACAGAAAGGAAAAAGGACATCAAGCTTCTGGAAGGGATCCAGAGAAAGGCTGCTAGGAAGATCCACGGGACATACCTGTTTACTGTAGCTGATTTTGTAGATTGTGTCTGAATTTGCCTTACATTTTGCCCTGTGCCTTATAAATTTAATTTTCTGGTATATCATTGAGGATTACGGGTCTGTTTTACAAGATAAAATGTTTAGGTTATCGAACACCTAAACATCAAACTTGTAATATCGAAAGCAAAAAACAGTGAACGGCCTATTTAATGCAGAGAAAGATTTCCCTTGGCCGTTTGCCAGATTTTGCCGTTTTGTCTACTGTAGAGCAATCTCAGAGTTGGTATATTTAGTTGGGGGGTGTGGGGAGCAGAGCCCCCCACTTTGTTTGGGTGTAAAGTCATTTTCGTATTTTTCTGGCCAATGGAAGTCTTTCCCTGTGCTGTTTGCGTTTTTTAGGTTCGATATTACAAGTTCGATGTTTAGGTGTTCGATAACCTAAACATTTGATCTTATAATATAAACCGGAGGATTACAGTCAGTCAAGTCAGTAATGCTAGGTATTACTGTTTCACACTTCTTATTGTTTAGAAAATGCACACTGATGCAAAACCTGCTGTCCTCCTAACTTTTTAAAAAGTGAATTAGAGTAATATTTTAAAAATTGTCCCCAGTTTTTGACTTTGATCTCCTTATTTTTTTTGGCTTAGAAGTTAAGAGGAATACTGTGGGAGGGATAGACAGAACTGGCAGGGGACACAATACTGGTGCACTAGATCATGTCCAAGTGTTATCTTGTAAAGGAAGGATGGACAGTGGAGGATGGGACACAGGTGTCAAACAGTAGGGACTAACCACTTCCTGGAACTCCAAAAGTATTTTTTGAAAGAAAGGGATCTAGACCCACAGAATACACTACTGGAAACAGTTATGGAGAAGGTATCTGTAGGGGTTTTCAAGAGAGCATGTGACAGGTTGAAAAGGGTAAATGGGAGGGCAGAGATGGAGGAGAGGTGGAATGGTAAATGCACTAGACAAGGTTACTGTCTCCTTCAGTTCATTTTAATGTAATGTAACTACTAAATGACACTAGTCTGTTTACCATATACTGCTGCACACTCAGTTTGAGGTATGGCTCTGCAAGGGTGTGAACCATGAAAAACAAAACTGGGAAATTACATTGGTTATAGAAAGACTTCTGTAGGCATGGCGTGCATATATACGTTAACAGGTAACCTGTTACAGACTACAAGTGGAATGGTGGTAAATTAAGATAGGCTGTTGTAAGAAGCATGGATCTCAAATGGGTTCCTATTGAATTGTTGACAGCTTAGGTTGTCGAATACTTAATCATCGACACCTAAGCATCGAATGCTTACAATAGCGAATGGCCATATCATTGAATTCTTTCTTCAGGTAAGAATTTGCGTGGCTGTTATCGGGGACTTGCCCTTTCCCCAATGTACAGCGATCTCAGAGTTGGTATATTTAGTTAGGAGGGGTCTGTGGGGCGAAGCCCCCCACTATGTTTGGGTCTGTTTATGTACTTTGTTTACAGATGGCCACCATAGCTCTCAACCTTCCATCTCCAAAATGAGGAACACTAGCCCTCATAATGTGGAACAAATGGACAAAATGTGGAACATGTACTAATGGCTTACTAGCAACTTCAGCTAGGAAGGTCATAGGATGGTTAAAATATGCTGGTTTTACTTATAAAGGAGATCTTTTAATAGATTAATATGATTTATTTCTATTTACCATGGATTTCATTTGAAAAAAATCTCAACACTGAATGTGTTGCAGACCCTTTCAATGTGGAACTTCATGGAACTTCGAGGAACATGAACTTTTTAAAACCCCAAATGAGGTACGTTCCTCGTAATGAGGTACACTTGAGAGGCATGATGGCCACCCAAATTCTTTCCAGAGGAAAGAATCTGATGATCTGATGATGTGGCCGTTTGCTATTGTTTGCTTTCGATGCTTTCGATGTTTTAG
Organism: Protopterus annectens; assembly: GCF_019279795.1. Classification (NCBI taxonomy): domain Eukaryota; kingdom Metazoa; phylum Chordata; order Ceratodontiformes; family Protopteridae; genus Protopterus; species Protopterus annectens. The sequence continues at coordinate 1,537,546,382 of NC_056743.1, read as the reverse complement.
GATTCGACAACCTAAGCTATCGATGTTATGATATAGATGCTCTCAAACATATCAGGAGGTCAACAGTCCAATAGTGAAACACATACTGAGTAAGAGGAAAACACATTCAGATACTCCTGTAAATTCTGAGAGCATCTGAAAGTTTACTACTTAAGTAAACCTGCAGGGATGTCGTCAAAAGGAGAGCTGTTCTGGTGTACAACTATGGTCACTCGAAAGCTGACCAATAAAGCAAAGCAGAAGGACAGGAGATGGTGCTGAGCAGAAGGCAGGCAATAAACCTCTCAACTTCTTTGCTGAACAATTCTGGATAAAGCCAAAAATAATGGGGACAATTTTTAAATATTATTCTAATACACCTAAAATGTTAATACAGGAAAACATTTTTGCATCAACATGATTTTCTGGACAATAGAAGTGTTGCATTACTGACTGCAATCCTCAGTAATTTACCAGAAAATCAGTAGTATGAGGGACAAGGGATAAATATGAGGCAAATGCAGTGGCATTCTGCACAATCAGGGCAGAGATGGGCAGTATGGAAGGTGGTAGGAATACAGCAAATACAAGCCCAGCTTGAAAAGGTGGCTAGATATGCATCTGTACTACAGTATCTCCATCACTGCAAGCCAACTTCGAAAATCTTAAAGTATTACATAAATCTACTACAGGCAGAGAAAATAATCAGCAGGAAGTAGAGATTTTCAGATGTGGTAAGTGGAAAAAATAATCTACAGATGCATTGCAGAATAAAAAAGTGGAAACGTGTCTATGTGTATATAGCTTAGTAATAAGGCTACTAAACTGCAGGGTACCCCAAGGACTGACTGGTACCATATGGTTGTGTACATATATAAACACATGCACACATGATTTGGCCCAAATGCTGGTGGAAATAGAAAATATATCATTTTAGTTTGTATACTAGCTGGGATAACAGGAAAGTCACTGGGACTACTATGTTTTCTAATTCACTTACTGTAAATCCTGCTCTCTGTGAATGTTTCTACATGTTGATGTGCATACATGTGGAGTTCTATAAATGAAAGGTAGTACATGTGGTAATCGCCTGTTATAAAATGAATTTGCAAGTAGGCAGACAATGAGGTATTATCCTTTTATACAAATAACCATTTTGTTTGTTTTGAGGTAAGAATTTTTTGCGTTCTGGGCTAGCCACAGGACTTGACTTGTATATGATCATTGGTGACTGTCAATAGGATAAATTTAGCCAGTGTTTGCATAGTTTGATGTTTGTTCAGTTTAATGCTTACACTTAATGCACTTTTAGGAAAGGTAGGGTGATTTTATTTTCAAAAAATAAGCAGTTGTAAAGCAAACAATGTTTTATATTACAGCAACAGTCCTGTACTTTTCATGTCCAGTAAATCCATCCGCAACACTATTTTCCAATCTTTATTTATCTCTATATGCCACGAAAACAGAAGGCACTGTTGAAAATTATAACTACTACCAGAGAAAGTATTTGTGATATTAGAACAATCAGACATTAGTGAAATTAACACTAGCAGTCCCTTTGCCAACAAGTAGCAATCCCCTAGTGAGGTAAAAGCTGAGCTTCAAAGACTTATCACTTATAAACTCAAGAAACTGTCTTAGGCCTGCAGCCATCTTTGCATGAACTGATGTGACTTAGAAAACTTCTGGAGGTGTGGCAGGGGTTACAGAGCAACTTTCCAGAGAAGTAGCGTTTTAAGGGGTAAAATAAGAAATGCACCGAGTTTCAGGAAATATCAGCTAATGAGAATTAGGAAACGCAAGGTTCATATGCTGGTGACGACTGCCTGTCCTTCAAAAGTCAACCTGCTTTACAACTTACACCGTTTGATCTGATTTCTGTGAGCAAAAGGTTTTTCAGTCTATGGAAAAATGCAAAACATGCACATACAAGCATGTACCTAGTTACTAACAGAAACCAAAACATCTTGTAAATTTTGTTTAAAAATTAAGAGATGAGGTTTCTGATTCTTTCTGTTGGGTGCTAACATGTTTGCTTTTCCTGGTAACTTAGGAATCCTACAGTTCCCAAAATGTTTCTGCACATGTGCTATCCCTTACACTGCACAGATAATGTAAATTAGCAGATGCATGCATCAGATTATGTATATGGACAGTTATAGTTGGTAATATTGCTATAGCTATAAATATTTTCTTAACAGCGAGAGATACGGGAAAGGTTGCTTTGAGCCATGATGATCAGGAGCTACTAATGATGTCGACCAAGAAAGTCAAAGGAAGATGATGAACTTTTGAATAACTCAACTTCTTTGCTCAAGAAATCTTGATAACACCAAAAATAATAGAGGGGCCCAAAAATCAGGGATAATTTTGAAATATTACTCTCATCACTTACAAATATATAGAACATATTTTCCATCAACATGCATTTTCTGAATAGTATGAAGTACTAAATTCTACTGTCTGGCATTATTAACTGACTACTCCTCAGTAATTTACCAGGGCATGAAATATTTTATGAGGGACAGGGCAAAAGTATGACACAAAAACAGGGATGGACGGTGGAGAGGTACCATGAAAAAGTGTGAAAAATCTTTATTGGTAGAGTACAGCTGGTGCACAAAATGTGGAGCTGATAAGGATGGCCATCAGTTTCTGAACAACACCCTACACAGTGCTTCATAGAATGAACTTTGACTACTGTTTCTACAAAATAGCAGTTACACTGGATGTTATATCTGAGCAATATTCAAAAGGCATTTTGATAAAGTGTCAAAACTATGTGAAAGGGTACTGAAGATAACAAAAAAGACAGTCAAGGTCAAACACTATTATCTCAAGGTAGTACCTGGCTCAGTTGCTAACTTCAGAAATGGTTTTCACTTTTTGTGGGACTGCAACATTGTTTTCAAGATCCTCTTCTATGAAGATGAATATCAGCAAATCTTTTCACAGCTGGCTGAAGTTGCAAAGGCTAAACAGCATGGCAGTGGACCTAAACTAAAAGGAAGGATTATGAGCAGAAAGGATAAAAGTGCTGGAGAGTATCCTGACTTGCACATGAGCAGAGAAATGTCTACAGAAGTACAGCTGACATTGTTATATTAAAAGTAAAAGGCAGAGTCACCCCATCAAAGACATTGGGGTACTATGCTTATACCACATCAGGAACTGCCTGTGACCCTACCAGGGAATGGAGGTCAGAGGTAGACAGCAATGGTACCAGCCACCATTGAACCTGCATTATTTTTCAGCAGAGTTAGAGGGTTAGAAAGCAGCATGCCAGTAGAAAACTTCCTGATCCTGACAATGTGAATGTGTGAATACCCAGCTGTAGAGGTGTTAAGGAAAATCTGACATAGTATGGGAACGGACGCATGGCATCCAGAGTGTGTGTGGCCATGAGTTATCATTTACATAATGATGCCCTGTTATATGTCCTTCATGGGGATGGGAAGGGCTGTCTCTTTGGTGCTGACGACTACAGCAGTGACATGAGTGGGAGCAATAGTGAAGTGATGTATACTAGAGGAAGGATGAATGCTGAGTGGTTTTAGGACTCAATTTTTTTTTAAAACTTCCCACCAGTTTTCCTGAAGTTCAGCCCTTCAGCAGAGTCACAAATTCCTCCTGAGTCTATGCATCAAGGGCCATCTCTTGCATGTTCTTCAGTTCATTTCTGATCCTTTTAGTTTCAGACAAATAACAGCAAAAGCTCAAAAAAAGGAAAAAAAAAAAACTTCAAGTATAATACAAAAGGGACTGATTTCAGTTGCGAACTACTCTTCTGCTTGGTGTAAACAACAACAGTTTTTACAATGCTGAAACTAGTCTGAGGGGAAAGGGGCAGTTTGAAAGGCCATGTTCCCTCACAGAATTCAAACTCAAATGTCCGTCAACACTGTGTGCTGGTTGGAAATCCTGATCTGGGAACTGTGCTCAGTTTACTGTGCTTTGTGAAAATGTGGGTCAGAAACCAGCTCTGCGCAGCATACATTTTACATGGAAGTATTCTTCAGAAATGCAGCAAACATAGCCAACCCAGCTGTGATGACCAACCACTGGGCCAGTAATCAAGGAGTCTCAATCCTCATCCCTGGCAACAGTGGGGGGCGTACACTGAGAGGCTGACAAAGTATACACACAGTACTACCAAATGCAGCTCTCTGCATCAAGTGCAATTTCCCTTAAGAGCACACAGAGACCACAGTCAGTCCGGGGCTGGTTTCTCCCTCTTTCTCCAGATCCCCAATAAGACTCCCCACTGGCACAGCTGTAGAGTTGAGACCTCAGCTGAGTGGCAAAGTCAAGACCTCCAGCACCCTCTCTGTACAACCAGTGCTTTGTGTCCCTACCCAAGTAGCTGACACACACACTCTTTGAGGTTTGATTTACACACACACACACACACACACACACACACACACACACACACACACACACACGGGAAAGGCTGGTACAGGTTTACTAGCTATGCCCCCTTTTGCCCAGACTATAAGTTAGTTATCACTTCCACCAGACAGTTCCTTATCAGCTACTTTAAGGCCCTTAACAAAGGGTGTCCTATCTTACTGTGTAATATTACTATTAATACAAATGGTAGTTTGACCAAGAGCAAGGCTATTAGGAGTGGCTTACACAGTGTCACCAAATAAATATACAAGTACTCTCAGAACTTAAATATCTCTACACAGATCAGCCACAATGAAAGGTTTAAATATATTTAGTAATAAATAAAATAATTAATAATAAATAATAAAAGAACAAGAAAGTACAATTCAAAAAGCAATATTCAGTATACAATAATTCAATATATATATACATATATACATATATATATATATATATATATATATATATATATATATATATATATATATATATATGTATAGTGACATCAGAGTTCAAAACCACAGGAAATACTTAAAACAACATTGCAGGACAGTTTCAAATAAAGAAAGAAAATTTTCTAAACTAAGTTTTGCTACATTCCTAACTATATCTAACAGAATTATACTATTCCCTAGAAACTTACTTCATCAGAGTAAGGCAGATGTGTGGTGAATGGTCCCTGTTGTTGTCGGGTCCAAGACAGAATACAGAATGCTGTCTCTCTCTAAGAGCTCTGTCAAATTACATCTCAAATATTACTGCTGGGTTAGCTTGCAGAATGACACCCACTTCTTGTCATCTGACTTCTAGTCCCTAGGCCCAAAACAACCATTCATAGCAGCTGGCAGCATTTATCATCTACCTGTAAAAATACACAGACAAGGGCTTTTCCTCAGATCTTTGGCAGAGGCAGGAAGTCATAAAATGATAAAACACTTCCAAGACAATACAGAAAAACACTCTAGTGCAGGCACTGTGTCTCCTTGCTGTATTGAAATTGAAACATATCATCTTTCATTGCACAGCCATAAAGTAATTTAATTTCAGCTATTTTTCTAAAACGTACTAGACTGAGGTTTACCTCCTGTATCCCATTTTCCACTATTAAAATATATGCATTTAAACAGTTACAATAGTGCATGCACATTTCTGTTCTTTTCCAGTACATTTCAAACAGCACTTTGCAAATAACTTCAAGCAGTGTGATATACACATGACATGCAGTTCTAATACATTTGTAACAGAAGCATCTTGTATACATCATGTTAAAATTCACAGATGACATATAATTATTTACAAAATTCCAGATAGCTATGCTGGCAGTATCCCCCTTTGTCACACCAGCCATCATTACTCTCTTGGCTTGACCTTTTACAGCCTTTTACTCTTATATCTGTCAAAGAACATGCTTATATACTACTTATCCAATCTATAACTTTCACTTTAGTCATATTATTTCCCTCCTTGTCCTTTGCAAATAAAAAACAGAAAAACTGAAAGACTTTATGGATGCCTTAGTTCCATTTTCAGTTTTTACATTTTATTGTTTTTCCCAAGATGTGACAATGTACTAGGTGCAGGTGATTTTGCCAGTATAAGACTCATTTTTTACACAACTTCCTCACAGAAGCAGACTATCCAGGTGAAAGCTGGTTAAGCCAGTGTCTAGCCAACATGATATCATTTCAATGTGTTGTAAAACATTAAGGCATCCTGCCAGTTATATTCAAACCAAACGTCAGTTGTCTTTGGACATTTAGAGAATAGAATAAAGTAGTTTTTAACCTATTCTACACTGAGAGAAAAACTGAGTGACAAATGCCTTAACTTGTTCAAGTTGGAGGAACTGACCATGTTGGGAATGGATGCTCTATCCTTGTAATGAGATATTTTACTGATTAGAGGCAACAGATCCAAATTAAGGACAAGAAGAAATACTAGCTTGGTGTGAGATAGTGTGTGTGTATGTGCATACAGAGGGACCATTTTCCTTTTTGTTATTAGCACCTTAGCTATGAAGAGAAAAGCCTAGACCTAGACCTGGAGAATTGACTGACAGAATGGTGTGTCAACACTTGTACACTATGCCTAAGGAACAGATGCATAGTCTTGGTTCCATCACTATATGGTCTATCTGTCTATGCAAATAGTGTTTACAGTACAGGTTGAACAGGCTGGGTTTAAATACTCCAGTGAAATTTGGTAAGGATTTGAAATTAAGAGCAAATAATGGCACACTAGGAGAACACAGAAGGCCCAGTCAATTGCTAACACTGAAACATCTGCTCATGTGAGATGGTGGCAGTGCACTTTTCTGGAATAATGTCTGCTTCAGTCTGCTCTGCACCATGACTGGTTATCTTGTAAGAAGGAAGATGACAAGAAATATATGGTAGAATGATTCTCTAGAGAATGAACTGTGTTGCAGCAGTGGTAAAGAATTAAACCAGTACAGACAGAATGTGTGAAGGGAAAATTCCTCAAACACTACTAGAAGGTTAAAATGGTGCTGCGGTAGCGTTATCGCCTCACAGTTAGACGTTGCCCGTTCGATTCTCAGTTAGAGCGTCTTCTGTGTGGCGACATGCGTGAATGGGCGTTCCTTCATTGAAGGTTGTGCATTAGGCCTGGCAAGCCAGCATGTCAAAATCTACTGCCAATCATTAGCGGACCGGAGTTCCGCTGTGGCAACCCCTAACCGGGAAAAGCTGAAAGAAACAAACAAACTACTAGAAGGTTAAAAAAAAACGAAACCACAGAATGATGTCATAGTACAGCTACAGTAAGAGCTACTCTGAAGCAAGTAATTGAATACGTATGCGATGCACATCAACAGAGCTGATTGCCTGCCATACTGCAACCAGTGGATATCATTCACTGAAAAGTGAGCAGGGTGTAACCAAAATAATACATGTAACAACAAGAGATACTGCTGCAACAATATCTACAAAAAAACAACCTGAGATTCCATTTGGGAAACCACATTTCATTATAAGCACCATGCATTTATCTGAAGGCAAGCAGTCAATATTTGTTTTTCTTGCTTATAAAAACACAAACTAGAAAGAAAAGAAAAAAAAAAAAGGCTATTTGCAAAACATGCCACTTGTCTATTATGCACTGCAGAATAACAGTGAAAAAGCCCATGATTCAGTAAGCAAAAGTACTATGGTGGAATATGAAACTACACCAATGTAGTTACTTTTTGTTTCTCTCTAAAAGTACAATACTTTTTATTCAGAGGTGCATGAAGTCATGAACTGTCTCATTGTTGCCCTCTGTTCCACTACCTGCCAAACATTCTAGCTTACTACCTGGTTTGAAACTAAAGGCAAGGCCTCATATTTCTGAAAATACTATGTTTCAGATGAGACAAGACCTTCTTAGCTTCCTCCCATGGGATATGTCAGACATGAAATGATGTTCAGACTGATGTATACACATAAGGAAGTATACATTCAGAACTGTAAACAGATGCTTTTAGCATGAAGTCAGCCATGTACTCATCCACATGCAGACATCCAAGTCTGTAAGGGGATACCTGAAGCATCTTCCTGGGGTCCTCCTATGCATTAATGTAAATCTAGCTCTCACTACTGGGAGTGCCAACAGTTGTTACAGACCTCCTGTATTTCCCCGAATGATTAGCTTTCCAGTAACCCAGGAGTATTATTAAACAGAGATTGCTAATAATGCAAGCAGAATGAATCTACTTTGCAAGACTGAATCATGGAAAAAAGTTGGAAATGGACTGATCAAACAGCCAGAAGGTAGCTTTTCCAGAAAACAAACAAAAAAAAAATCAGTAAAGTATATATTCACTTAAAATATCCAAAGCCTCCATACTAAAATTGTTAATGCTGAATGCTGAGTTTGCATAACATGGGAATATTTGATTTTGAGCAGATTATTTCACTGTTCTCGTGGCATTAGTTCAAATACATTAGTAGGGGTGGGGAGGCACAGGAAGGCCTAAAATTCTGCAAAAACTTGTACTTGGGGAAAAAATTAATCCATGCTCTTCTGGGTCTTGTTTTTTTGTTTCAGTCTTGCAAAGCAAGAACAAAAGACAACTGTTTAAGTACTGCGCATCAACATATGATAACGTCTAGTGACTACTGTAAATACTAGTCAGTGCCCTTTTTGTTTTGCAGATGCTACTTGGTTTACACATTTTGTTAAGTTGTTTTGCTAGACATTCATGGAAACTGGGAAAGAAAGATAAGATGGCGTCTTGCAAAATATTTTACAAAGGTCAGCTCAGAGCAGATCTAAAGTCAACCCCACACATTCAAGAGAATTTTTTGTAGTCATATTCAGCATGGCAACTGTAGTGCATTGTGCCGGACAAACTATGCTACAAGTTTTTACTGGAGCCGGAAGCTTTTATCTGGAAGA